>NW_027361736.1:12325000-12330000 GCF_039654945.1 Dendrobates tinctorius | reverse complement strand
CAAGAAATGTGATTCTTCATTCAAAACGCTGGTTTTTGCTATTGGGCTCTATTGAATAATGAATGTTTTGAATTTTCTCCAAAAGTAAAGTAGTTGCAAACTCATGCTTTTAGAGACTTGTTTGGGCTCATGAGAGGAGTAGAAAAACATCAAAAATTTCAGTCCTGCATGATTCTACCAAGAAATGTGTGTTCATTGAAACCGCTGGTTTTTGATAGTTTGGGCCCTATTGAATAATGAATGTTTTGAATTTTCTCCAAAAGTAAAGTAGTTGCAAACTCATCCTTTTAGAAACTTGTTTGGGCTGTTGAGAGGAGTAAAAAACCATCAAAAATTTCAATGCAGCATGATTCTACCAAGAAATGTGATTCTTCATTCAAAACCTGATTTTTGCTATTGGGCTCTAGTGAAAAGTGAATGTTTTGAATTTTCTCCAAAAGTAAAGTAGTTGCAAACTCATGCTTTTAGAGACTTGTTTGGGCTCATGAGAGGAGTAGAAAAACATCAAAAATTTCAGTCCTGCATGATTCTACCAAGAAATGTGTGTTCATTGAAACCACTGGTTTTTGATAGTTTGGGCCCTATTGAATAATGAATGTTTTGAATTTTCTCCAAAAGTAAAGTAGTTGCAAACTCATCCTTTTAGAAACTTGTTTGGGCTGTTGAGAGGAGTAAAAAACCATCAAAAATTTCAATCCTGCATGATTCTACCAAGAAATGTGATTCTTCATTCAAAACCTGATTTTTGCTATTGGGCTCTATTGAATAATGAATGTTTTGAATTTTCTCCAAAAGTAAAGTAGTTGCAAACTCATGCTTTTAGAGACTTGTTTGGGCTCATGAGAGGAGTAGAAAAACATCAAAAATTTCAGTCCTGCATGATTCTACCAAGAAATGTGTGTTCATTGAAACCGCTGGTTTTTGATAGTTTGGGCCCTATTGAATAATGAATGTTTTGAATTTTCTCCAAAAGTAAAGTAGTTGCAAACTCATCCTTTTAGAAACTTGTTTGGGCTGTTGAGAGGAGTAAAAAACCATCAAAAATTTCAATCCTGCATGATTTTACCAAGAAATGCGATTCTTCATTCAAAACCTGATTTTTGCTATTGGGCTCTATTGAATAGTGAATGTTTTGAATTTTCTCCAAAAGTAAAGTAGTTGCAAACTCATGCTTTTAGAGACTTGTTTGGGCTCATGAGAGGAGTAGAAAAAAAATCAAAAATTTCAGTCCTGCACGATTCTACCAAGAAATGTGTGTTCATTCAAACGGCTGGTTTTTGATATTTTGGGCCCTATTGAATAATGAATGCTTTGAATTTTCTCCAAAAGTAAAGTAGTTGCAAACTCATGCTTTTAGATACTTGTTTGGGCTCATGAGATGAGTAGAAAAACATCAAAAATTTCAGTCCTGCAGGATTGTACCAAGAAATGTGTGTTCATTGAAACCGCTGGTTTTTGATAGTTTGGGCCCTATTGAACAATGAATGTTTTGAATTTTCTCCAAAAGTAAAGTAGTTGCAAACTCATCCTTTTAGAAACTTGTTTGGGCTGTTGAGAGGAGTAAAAAACCATCAAAAATTTCAATCCTGCATGATTCTACCAAGAAATGTGAATCTTCATTCAAAACCTGATTTTTGCTATTGGGCTCTATTGAATAATGAATGTTTTGAATTTTCTCCAAAAGTAAAGTAGTTGCAAACTCATGCTTTTAGAGACTTGTTTGGGCTCATGAGAGGAGTAGAAAAACATCAAAAATTTCAGTCCTGCATGATTCTACCAAGAAATGTGTGTTCATTGAAACCGCTGGTTTTTGATAGTTTGGGCCCTATTGAATAATGAATGTTTTGAATTTTCTCCAAAAGTAAAGTAGTTGCAAACTCATCCTTTTAGAAACTTGTTTGGGCTGTTGAGAGGAGTAAAAAACCATCAAAAATTTCAATGCAGCATGATTCCACCAAGAAATGTGATTCTTCATTCAAAACCTGATTTTTGCTATTGGGCTCTAGTGAAAAGTGAATGTTTTGAATTTTCTCCAAAAGTAAAGTAGTTGCAAACTCATCCTTTTAGAGACTTGTTTGGGCTCATGAGAGGAGTAGAAAAACATAAAAAATTTCAGTCCTGCACGATTCTACCAAGAAATGTGTGTTCATTCAAACCGCTGGTTTTTGATAGTTTGGGCCCTATTGAATAATGAATGTTTTGAATTTTCTCCAAAAGTAAAGTAGTTGCAAACTCATCCTTTTAGAAACTTGTTTGGGCTGTTGAGAGGAGTAAAAAACCATCAAAAATTTCAATCCTGCATGATTCTACCAAGAAATGTGATTCTTCATTCAAAACCTGATTTTTGCTATTGGGCTCTATTGAATAATGAATGTTTTGAATTTTCTCCAAAAGTAAAGTAGTTGCAAACTCATGCTTTTAGAGACTTGTTTGGGCTCATGAGAGGAGTAGAAAAACATCAAAAATTTCAGTCCTGCATCATTCTACCAAGAAATGTGTGTTCATTGAAACCGCTGGTTTTTGATAGCTTGGGCCCTACTGAATAATGAATGTTTTGAATTTTCTCCAAAAGTAAAGTAGTTGCAAACTCATCCTTTTAGAAACTTGTTTGGGCTGTTGAGAGGAGTAAAAAACCATCAAAAATTTCAATCCTGCATGATTCTACCAAGAAATGTGATTCTTCATTCAAAACCTGATTTTTGCTATTGGGCTCTATTGAATAATGAATGTTTTGAATTTTCTCCAAAAGTAAAGTAGTTGCAAACTCATGCTTTTAGAGACTTGTTTGGGCTCATGAGAGGAGTAGAAAAACATAAAAAATTTCAGTCCTGCACGATTCTACCAAGAAATGTGTGTTCATTCAAACCGCTGGTTTTTGATATTTTGGGCCCTATTGAATAATGAATGTTTTGAATTTTCTCCAAAAGTAAAGTAGTTGCAAACTCATCCTTTTAGAAACTTGTTTGGGCTGTTGAGAGGAGTAAAAAACCATCAAAAATTTCAATCCTGCATGATTCTACCAAGAAATGTGATTCTTCATTCAAAACCTGATTTTTGCTATTGGGTTCTATTGAATAATGAATGTTTTGAATTTTCTCCAAAAGTAAAGTAGTTGCAAACTCATGCTTTTAGAGACTTGTTTGGGCTCATGAGAGGAGTAGAAAAACATCAAAAATTTCAGTCCTGCAGGATTGTACCAAGAAATGTGTGTTCATTGAAACGGCTGGTTTTTGATAGTTTGGGCCCTATTGAATAATGAATGTTTTGAATTTTCTCCAAAAGTAAAGTAGTTGCAAACTCATCCTTTTAGAAACTTGTTTGGGCTGTTGAGAGGAGTAAAAAACCATCAAAAATTTCAATCCTGCATGATTTTACCAAGAAATGTGACTCTTCATTCAAAATCTGATTTTTGCTATTGGGCTCTATTGAATAATGAATGTTTTGAATTTTTTCCAAAAGTAAAGTAGTTGCAAACTCATGCTTTTAGAGACTTGTTTGGGCTCATGAGAGGAGTAGAAAAACATCAAAAATTTCAGTCCTGCAGGATTGTACCAAGAAATGTGTGTTCATTGAAACCGCTGGTTTTTGATAGTTTGGGCCCTATTGAATAATGAATGTTTTGAATTTTCTCCAAAAGTAAAGTAGTTGCAAACTCATCCTTTTAGAAACTTGTTTGGGCTGTTGAGAGGAGTAAAAAACCATCAAAAATTTCAATCCTGCATGATTCTACCAAGAAATGTGATTCTTCATTCAAAACCTGATTTTTGCTATTGGGCTCTATTGAATAGTGAATGTTTTGAATTTTCTCCAAAAGTAAAGTAGTTGCAAACTCATGCTTTTAGAGACTTGTTTGGGCTCATGAGAGGAGTAGAAAAACATCAAAAATTTCAGTCCTGCATGATTCTACCAAGAAATGTGTGTTCATTCAAACCGCTGGTTTTTGATAGTTTGGGCCCTATTGAATAATGAATGTTTTGAATTTTCTCCAAAAGTAAAGCAGTTGCAAACTCATCCTTTTAGAAACTTGTTTGGGCTGTTGAGAGGAGTAAAAAACCATCAAAAATTTCAATCCTGCATGATTCTACCAAGAAATGTGATTCTTCATTCAAAACCTGATTTTTGCTATTGGGCTCTATTGAATAATGAATGTTTTGAATTTTCTCCAAAAGTAAAGTAGTTGCAAACTCATGCTTTTAGAGACTTGTTTGGGCTCATGAGAGGAGTAGAAAAACATCAAAAATTTCAGTCCTGCATGATTCTACCAAGAAATGTGTGTTCATTGAAACCGCTGGTTTTTGATAGTTTGGGCCCTACTGAATAATGAATGTTTTGAATTTTCTCCAAAAGTAAAGTAGTTGCAAACTCATCCTTTTAGAAACTTGTTTGGGCTGTTGAGAGGAGTAAAAAACCATCAAAAATTTCAATCCTGCATGATTCTACCAAGAAATGTGATTCTTCATTCAAAACGCTGGTTTTTGCTATTGGGCTCTATTGAATAATGAATGTTTTGAATTTTCTCCAAAAGTAAAGTAGTTGCAAACTCATCCTTTTAGAGACTTGTTTGGGCTCATGAGAGGAGTAGAAAAACATAAAAAATTTCAGTCCTGCACGATTCTACCAAGAAATGTGTGTTCATTCAAACCGCTGGTTTTTGATATTTTGGGCCCTATTGAATAATGAATGTTTTGAATTTTCTCCAAAAGTAAAGTAGTTGCAAACTCATCCTTTTAGAAACTTGTTTGGGCTGTTGAGAGGAGTAAAAAACCATCAAAAATTTCAATCCTGCATGATTCTACCAAGAAATGTGATTCTTCATTCAAAACGCTGGTTTTTGCTATTGGGCTCTATTGAATAATGAATGTTTTGAATTTTCTCCAAAAGTAAAGTAGTTGCAAACTCATCCTTTTAGAGACTTGTTTGGGCTCATGAGAGGAGTAGAAAAAAATCAAAAATTTCAGTCCTGCACGATTCTACCAAGAAACGTGTGTTCATTGAAACCG